>NW_027395517.1:1141494-1155689 GCF_047715705.1 Aspergillus ambiguus | reverse complement strand
TTTTTTTTTTTTTTTGGTTCACTCGCGTACTTCTATACCCATCCGATATACTATATTTAACAACACTGTCCAAAGGAATTGGTCCGGAAACGCTTGCTTGCACAATGCCAAACTGGGAAACTTTAGGAACAAGATTATATACGCAGGTGTGAGATAGGCGTATTGCTGGCCTGAGGGAGCCAGGCACCCCATCATATACCCAGGTAGAGAAGCGAAGTTATCGCGCCCCAAATCCTCTCTACGGTGACAGTCCATCACTCAGCTAATTACTCAATTAGAAACTAAATACTAAGCTTGGAACTACTCTAAAGTGGAAACCCGGCCTTCACGGAAGCTCATCGCCCCGTGGGACTACCACCATGCTCGTATCGACAAGAGCCCATGAGACACACGCAGCATTGAGAATGCGACATCTAAAACAAAGACAAAACGACGCCAATATGGGGGAAACAAAACAGAAAAGGATTGCAGAGTTCAAACGACTATATGAAATCAGAACCCATATGCAGCTGCCGCCCTTTTACGACTTCTTCCCCTTGGGCACGCGGGCAAGCCAGTACAGGAAGATCGAGGCGGCGATGTTAAACACGATATAGGCCCACAGGATGCCCACGTCCCGCCAGCGGTTCTCGAAGGACAAGCTGACGTTCTTCAGGAATTGGTCGGTGCTGTCCATGGCGCAGTAGCGGCACTGGTCATCGCCGCCGCCCAGGGTGTCAGGATTGTAGAGGAATCCGCCGGCACGTTCCATGTACGATGCCATGTACTGCGAACAGGTCATGTTCTGGGGTGCAAAGAAGGATAGCACCTCGTTGGCAGAGCAGGTCATGGGGGCGTTGGCCAGGGCGGTGGTTAAGAAGCAATTGACGATGTATGTGAAGGGGCTGACGTGGTACATGAAGATCCAAAACCTAGGGAGGGTGTTTGGGCCAGCCAGCACGCCACAGAAGAGGAATCCCATGATGCTGAGCAGCATGCAAATACCACCGGCCGCCTGGTCGCTCTCAAAGCCGGCAATGCACATGAAGGCCAAAGTCGTGGCGTAGAGGAAGCCTTCCCATACGATTAGGAAGGCCAGCCCGCTGCGGGAGTTGAGTGCATTTGTGTAGAGAGAGTTGCGCCATACACCCATTGGGTAGTACCAAACAACAAAGGAGAGGACGCTCATGAGCTGAGACATGATTAGCTATTTTCTCTTTCCCGCCAGGTGGGCTACGCACCGTGTTCCAGGCCAACTCCACAAAGAGATTTGACAAAATGAACGACTGCCAATTGTATGTTTTCGACTGGCGTTCTCGCGCCTCATAGAGAGTGCGTTGCAGGACGAAATTCGGCATGACCTGTTGCACGATCTGAACATAGATCATGAGGAATAAGAAAACTCCAAACATCTGGTTTTGCATTCCCTGGGCCGTGTTGTCGCTGTCAAAAAATGAAAAGCCGATGAACATTGCCTGGAAGAGATTAGCTAGGATCTGTAGATGAAACGAAAGAGTTGCACATACACATGCGACGCAAAGAAGCGATTTCGAGAAGATATACGACGGTGTCCGCCACATTTGTTGGAAGATTCGGAGGGTTACCAGATATGTCTGCATCGTGAATGGGGCGGCGAACTCTCCATAGGCGGATTGGTCATTTGAATCGACGACAGCAGAAGGGTGGTTCGCCAGCTCTCTTAGCCTTCCAAGCTCCTCGTGAACTTCGTGATATTCTGGACTATCCCGCCAAACTGCCGGCCAGTCGATAGAAGTGCTGGCTCCAGGGGCCGCACCGATGACTTCCAACATATGCTCAGCAGGGTTGACCCCCGGAGGACATGGGTCAGCCCCGTTCCGGACGAAATAGTCCATGAGGACTTTCGCGTTTCGTCCGATCTCGCCAAAATAAACGGTTTTGCCGCCACGAGCCAGGAGAAGCAACCGGTCGAATCGCTGGAACAGCATGGCGGAAGGCTGATGGATGGTACAGAGAATAGCCTGTCCGCTGTTGGTCAACTTCTCCATGAGATTGCAGATAGACCATGAGGTTTGGCTGTCCAATCCGGATGTCGGTTCATCAAGGAAGAGGAGTAGCTTCGGCCGTGCTGCGAGCTCTACACCAATGGTAAGGCGCTTTCGTTGTTCGACGTTGAGACCGGAGCCCGGTACACCGACCACGGCGTCGGCATACTCTTCCATGTTCAATAGACCAATCACGGTATCGACATACTCGAGCTTTTCTTGACGGGTGTAGTTGCTCGGCTGGCGCAGGAGGGCACTGAACTCCAGGGCTTCACGCACGGTTGATGTCGCGAGATGGAGATCTTGCTGCTGTACGTAGCCTGTCTTGCGCTGAAACGAACTATCGCGTTGCCGCCCATCCACAAGCATGTCCCCAGTGATAACTCCAGTCGTCTTACGACTGGCAAGTACATCAAGAAGGGTTGTCTTTCCAGCACCGGAAACGCCCTGTCATTCTGTTAGTCGCGGGCCTCGTACGGGATTTCGAGGGCACACACCATCAAGGCAGTCAGGGAGCCTGGCTTGATCCATCCATCCACGTTATCCAGCAGCCGCCGTTGTTCTCCGTTGGCGGTGATGTCGTAGCAGACGTTCTGCCAATGAAACACGGCTGACTGTTTCTCTACCTGCGTCACTGCTTCGCTGCACTTCTCGACCTTCTCGCTGATCGGTGATCCGGGCTCCGTCTGCTCCTCATCGTTCTGCTGGCGCTTGACCTGGGTCCTGTGCATCTTGCTCCGACGGAACACCAGAACTTCTCCTTTCGATCGCTCCCCACTGATTAGCTCCGTCCCAACGAGGTAAGCCAAAGTAAAAAAGATAGTGAATGCGACCACGATACCAAAGTCTCGCCAACGATTGACCCAAAAATACCCGTACGAGCCTTCGAGAAAGGCGTCACCATTGACGTTGGCTTTCCCCGGCACCGAGCCGACAGTTGAACAAACCCGTTCCAGACCACTCGCATTCTCATAACCAGGGCCTGACGGCACAAAGGATGTGCACGGGAACTCGCGGCCATGGAGCTCATTGACCATGATAGCCTCGAATGCATACGAAATCGGGTTAATATACTGGATCCATCTCGCCCAGCCCCGCATATAGGGAACAGGTATCGCAAACCCCGTGTATAGGGAAATCGCCAGCGTGATTACGGACACTGGTGCCATAGCTTGCGCAAGAGTTTTGGTCACGGAACCGAATAGACGGAAGAACATTGACATACACATCAGAGCGGTGAATGCCATGAGCAGGTAGAAGAAAAACGCCTCAGGTGTCCGGCGCAAATTGGTCATAAAGTAGACAATAAGGCTTGAACCACATATCGTGATCAATTTGCTTGGTATGTCCGTAATCGCTGACGCTATGGCCTCCGCGCTGGGATGATACAAAGCATAGCGGTCGTGCTTCTCCACAATATTTCGTTTCTCGTATAAGGCCATAATTTCTAACATGCTACTAAGAGCAGCTAGCAGGATCATCATGAACATGAGAGCTCCACGTTGAAAGAAGGAACTAGTCGTCGGCTCCATATCGAAGAAAAGACTAGCGATGATCGTCATCTCGACTAGGTTCAACACTATGGTGAATAAAGGGACACCAATGTCGGACCTCAGTCGCCGAAATTCTCTCCACATGCAGAGTTTAATTTGTCTCCAGTAAGATAGAGTGTATGGAGATTTCTCTCGCTGTTTGGTGGACTTCTCGGATTTCCTTGCTTCCGCAAATCGGCGCATGTCGGCATTGTCAAATGGATGTTCTATCGTATATTGCTGGATCTGTTTCAACAAGTCCTTGCGCTCAGGGCTGTCTCTCCATCTTTGCGCAAACTCATCAGGAGTGCGTGGCACCAGGTTTTCGAAACCTGGTTTGACCACCCGCTCCGACGCACTTGTCATCGATGTCAAAAAGTCTGGCGTCGTCTGAGCCTCAGGACACTCGAAGCCTAGGGCTTCGAAGTAGGCTTTGGCCTCATAGGCTCGGCCAAAGTAGATTTGGCGTCCTTCGTAGAAGACAATCACTTTATCAAAGAGCTCATACGCCGCTTGCGGAGCTTGGTAAATCGCCACACACGATGTCATACCAAAGATATCACTCTGAAGACGTAAAGTCTTGCAGAATTCAATGGCATTGGCACTATCCAGCCCTCTTGTACTGTTGTCCCAGCACTGCAAGGGTGCGTAGCTCAGTGCTGCCTCTGCGATAGTCACGCGCTTCCTCTCACCTCCACTCACCCCACGCACGAAATCGTTCCCTACCCGGGTATTTTTTGTATGGCTGATGCCAAACATAGACATGATGACGTCTCGCAAATGAGTGGCGTACTCTTCGCGACTCAGGCCTCCGGGAATGGTACGTGGAGCGCGAGCCAGGGCAGCGAAATAGAGGGTGTCGCCAACAGTAAGCATGGGGAAATGTTCGTCAACTTCGGCAGTATAGATCGCTTCTCCGCGGAATCGGGTCGTCATCTGTTTTGCGGTTATGCCGTTGTAGTTGAGAAAAGTTCCTGGATCAACATCCAATCCCAGCGTGTCTCCGCTTATCGTCTTTAAGAATGTAGAGCAGCCTGATCCGGGAGGCCCAAGGACGCAGAGCTGTTCCCCAGGGAGAACCAACCCATCTAGTCCCCGCAGGATGTCGACACGCTGCTTCTTCCGCATACCCAATACACCAGCCAGGCTGGAGGCTATTTTCAAGGGCGCGTTGCCAACACTCATCTGATAGTCCGTGGCATTACCGTAACCGCAGACGTTCATATTGCGGAAGGCAAAACCGGTCATCCGCGGGGAGAGACCTTCAGCCGTATACCTGATGTTGTAGAAGGCCTTGGCCCAGTCGCGGGCCTTGAATTCTGGGCTGTTGGGATTGAGATATGTTTGGTTGTTCGGGTCGAACGGCGAGTCACAGTCGGCGGATATGGATTGTGCTGTAAGCACTTGAGCTAGATTGTGCACGCCAGCTTCGTCCCACGGTAATTCTCTCTTCGCACCTCTTATGGCACCCCGTTTAGTCGAAGATCCGGTTGTATCGAATAGCTGGGTCTGCGAATCGATCGTCTCACTTGACGCGTGCATGTCGGAAAGCCGACTGCGCCAGCTGTTTTCCTTCGGTGGCAAAGGGAGTGTCATATTGGCGGTGGTCTCTCACGCATCCAAACAGCTTCGTGTTCGATGCTTTCGCCTTTGCTGTTGACTGTTTTGAGGGACGCCAACCTCTGATACCCCTCTGGTCAGGGAAGGAATCCTCCAAAGCGGTCCTCGAGCCTCAAGCCCACAGGTGTCAAATTGTCGAGCCTTGCTGGAGGATTATTACAGCCCATTCAATGTCTAATGGACTCCTAAGATTGTCGAAACGGGAATAGAAGCAGCAAAACGAGAGAAAGCTAGATCGGCGGCCCAATGACTATAAACTCGGCCCAGGAAGAAGGGGCAGATCGCCTCCCACAAACAAATCGAGGATCCCTTGCTGTGTATCGAATCAGAATAGGGCGCTTTCAGGAGTTATGTACAGCGTGTAGCCCGAAGCATGCTACTTTCAGAAAAGCAAGCCACTGGGGGTCACGGCTGGTGGGGTGGGCCGGTCAGAAACCTGTTCTCCTTTGCACGCCTTGGTCACAGAATGTTACATTCCATACGTTCAAAATAACAGCATCAGTTACTTACAATCCATCTGTTGGCCTTTGTTTCAAAAGGGGGCGGTGATCGTGTCTCGATTGGTATCCATACATGCTCCCTTTCGGACGCAAGGGCGAGACGTACGGACGATCCTCACGTCCTGAAAGGAATTTCCCGGGCTTCCGGCCCAGAGGGAATCTTATGTATCACTTTTCTTTTCCGCTGCCTCTAGTCAGATCGGGAGAGGCTGTGAATTGGGGTATGAAGGACCTGGCTGTTGGTCTTAGCCCCCTTCGACTGGTGCCACCAGACAACCTACATAAGCAGATCGAGTGCACTCCCAGCCTCCTGAACCGGTTTTACTCAGTCTGACTTGAGATTTATACAGGGATGCATAGTAATGGGCAGACATGACTCTAGTCTTTCCTTGCCATCAAGAATCAGGGCGCCTATTGTCTCCGTTTGCCCCCGCCAGAATAAGTCCGTAGTGCATTGTATATGACCAACAAAAGTCAGCAAAAGGGTTACCGCGAAAAAGAGAAAAAAGACCTACCAGGTGTTTTCTCCCAATACCGTATTATTCCGAGCATTTCAGCAGTTGCTGTCTTCTCGCATTTTTCTACGCGCTCCAGTGGAATAGGACCCTCCCCTTTCCCTTCCATCGTGCACCACACAGAAGAATGGCAATGAGATCTAGACAATATACGTAGAAGAATATATTCAATCCTTTTACTGTATCGAGCCTCTCAAAGATATGCGTTGCAAGGCATGGGCAGCGGTGGATACGGCTCCGTGGCACGCTGTAACCCGCCGTTGAGGGGCACTGGAGCATCATTGGGCCAGTGCTATAGATGCGTTGGTCCTTGGTGGGTGCGTACGGCATATGTTGATGACAAGGACGATGACTACGGCGCACATACAGATCCCACCTGCGACACGATATCTAGTTGGCTCTCGCGGACATATCTACAGCCGACTTCTTTGCAGCATCCTGTAATCTACACCGCATATGGGGGGAGGGACCATCACTGATGTCAGACTGCTTCGGAGGAGTCAGTCCTAAAACCGAACCGCAGGGTACAACATCCCTCCCGGAAGCCGGCAATAATGTATCCGACGATGGAGATGCAAGCCAGCACGCCTACGCCAGCCCCCGTGCATGGCCCAGTAATCCCATAACCGTTCTGGATGGTGTGGGTAATCAGCTAGACCATCGTTATATTCCATGAGGGGTTCTTCCAGGCTGAGATATAACAAGTATTTCAAGCGTAAACCATCGTATCGACTAATTGGTGCAATGATGTCAACATGGTGTATCCTACGAGGTGTAAGACGGTTGAACGCAATGGATCTACCCTCTTCCTGCCATATGTCTCGAGCCCAGGAGAACCATGTATTATGATCATCGCTTTAGAAGAAGCTTGAGGATGGTTACTTCAATATGGCTCTCTGACGGGAGTCTTTTGACTCTTCTTGGGCTTTCTCCACAAGATCCCTCTCATGAGCCCATGGCTTAGTTGTCAATCACAAAACTAGAGACACCAGATGAAACATTCGCCTCCCACGTCAGCCCGGTGGCAGAATATGTAGGTCCCTGCAAGTGGGCTGGGTACCTGGGGGGGCGAGTGGTTCTTTCAGAAAACATGCATGCAAGGGGGCGGGCTGAAAGGGACGGAAAGCCAGGCGTCCGAATGTAAACAGCATTCGGATTTATGCAAGCGGGTGATCAACCGGCCGGCTGGGATCAACGATCAACATAGGGGGCTGAGCCCATACGCTATATCTTAAGGTTCCCACGTTATACCAATAGTGTGGTTTCTGGCTCACCCTCAGGCCTGTGAATTGTATCCAAAGCTACTCCGTATTATGACTGCTATGTCTAGGCACTCCTGCGCTCGTATTTGTCACGTCTTGCTGTGAATTATCCGAATTTTATTTCCAAGAGAGAATGAAACGCCGTAGAGACCGGTTGCCTGAGCTGCTGCTCTCTGGCTTCATATATGTATTGGCGATCGGAATGCACACCTCATGGTACCGGTACTGTAACAAGCATGTATGGGTGCTGGGTTATCCAGGCAGGTATGGGCTCCTTGGGTAATTGTTGCAGTATGTAGATGGAAGCAGTCTCCATTCTTTCCACGATCGATATCAGGTTGAAGAATTCTTACGGACCTAAGCCCCGTGGGAGAATGATGTTTGGATCAGGGGAATGCAGATGGCTGCATAAACTGGCCAGATTCCACTGGGTTCTGGAAATGCTACCCGCAGAATCGCCTTCAAGAGATCCACTGAAGTATTCCCTCCATGTGGTTCACAAAAGCCGGATACTACTGTAGTGGTGGTCCATGCATCACGTATGCACCAGATCATGGGTCGACTGCCTCGTGCTTCGCGGGGATAACCCTCCAGCACCACCCACACCAGCTGCGATGGAGCTCTTCCTCTTCTCGAACGAGATACCGACCGGTTTCTCGTTCATCCTCGTGTTCCACAACACATGCCCCAACCGTGACGCGCTTTTTTGCCTTTTGCTTCACGCGGCCTCCTATCCCGATAATTTCCTGACGGAAGTACCCCGGTTCTTCCTCCTCGCGGCTTTCTAAGCGGTCATTAAAGTGGTTGTGTGAGCCTGAGTGTGCATTGCCAGCGAGCCTATGACCAAACCCAACATGAGGCTGAGCCGGCGAACTACTGGCCGACTCGTCCGCCTCACACTCCACTTCGAGTTCAATTTCCTGTGCGGCTAGGCAGTCCTCGCCTCGGCCGCACTTGACCCCCTGGCAGCCCTCACCGATCCCCGTCCCAAGCCCACCGAGATAAGTACTGTACCGGGTGCGCCATGACCACACTCGGCGATAGGTGGTATCACTACTACGTAATTTCTGACCACACTGATGGCAAAGCCAGACAGCAGACTGACAGGAGCATGGGGAGCGAAAAAAAGCCGATGCGGTGAAGCTGTCCCCTTCGTTTGTCGGATCGGATGGGGTAGGCGTGAGGAGGTCAGTGAGGGGGGCCTCCCGGCAAGTGGTACAGAGACGGCGTATACGGTTTTTGAACATGCTGCTCGTTACGGGCTTCGCGATGCAGTTCTAGACGCATGGGTTTAGTATGTAACGCGCCAGGGCGGACGTAGGTGCAGTGCATATCAAGGATTGGATACATACGCGACACACGACTTTAGAGCACCTCCGACACTCTGCGACCATGTCGCGCGCGCATTTCGCGACTTTGCCGCTCGTCAGACGGCCCGACGTTGTCGCGCCCCGGCTCAGCAGCTGGATGACCGACTTGACGCTGTCTGAAATGGCCGCACCGCTGCCCAGTAGATCCGATAGCGTCTCGATATATTCATTTTCACAGCGCAAGGTCTGTTTGGCCAGCTGTTGGCGATAGGGGGCTAGATTGGCATGGAATTGGCGGCACGTTCGCGATAGCGCGTGTAATGTGTTCAAGTCTACCGACCGTGCAATCTCCTTGACAACTCTAAAACAGTGACGTTAGCACAACAGTACTGAACCAGGACCCATAATGGCCTGGTCCGCGAGTGTTGCATACGGATAGCAGCTCAAGGCAGCTGAGAAAGCGTTTTGGTTGGGAGGCATCTTCTGAGGGGAAGGAAGAAGAGGGGGATCGCAGATAGGATCCGCAGGGACACCGTCGTCAGCATCGGCAGGACGAGTAGAAGGACCGGATGCAATCCCCTTTAGCTTGGACAAGGTAGTGTTTCCGGACTCTGCAAAAGGATGGAGGAACGAATCCCGAGCACCCGAAAAGTGATGCTTGTTAAACGCATCGTGATCCAAGTCCACGAACACGACCATGGTGGCGCTCGAAAGGAAGCGGAGATGGAGATCCACAAAACAGAGCTTATGTACAGGAGCTGGCGGGATCAGCTTCGTGAAGAAGAGTACCAGAGAGCTGGAGCGAACGACACAGTAGAAAGACAAGCCGCTTCACAGGGTCAACGTGGATTTTCCATGACTTTAAAGCAGAACCCTTAAGAGTACGGTCTCAATACGGAGCTCCGTGGGATGATGTCGGCTGGCAGTGATCCTCCTCCGTCTTCGGCGTGGAGCCAGAGGGCCACAGCGGTGGTTCGTCCCGGGGATAGAGATGCCGACGTCGGCGACAGCTGGGTCTGACGAGTCGTCTCCTTTGGATCTGCAGAGTGGCTGGAGTGAGGTTGGTTGAAGATGCTCGCCCTCTTGCTCTTGCGATCGATCTTATCGCCGTCGCTCGATCTGATTAGACAGAGTCATGTGACTCAGCTGAGATAAGCAACTTCCAGTCACGGGACGGGCCATACCCGATTGGGCCACCCCAGTCACCTGACTATCTACTCCAAATCTCCCCGCAAAAGCGATTCTCCCCACGCGAGCCACCAGAGCCCTCAATCTCTCTTCTCGCGTATTTGTATGGCATGCTCAGCCATAACCCATAGAGAAGACGTCTTTTCCTACCTAAATCTCGTGCTGGGTCCCTACCACAGGCTGTCAAGCATGGAGATCGGCCGAGAAACCATGGCGCTATCTCAGGCCCTCAACGGACCTCCCCGACTCCGAGCCTAATCGGTGGGGGAAGTATGGGAGGAGTTGGAGCACCCAACAACACTCCCTAGAGATCCCGTTTCTTTTCCCTCGCCCCACTGCCGGCCAAACGTTGATAATCTTTTGACTCACTCCCTCCCGTTGCTCCTCCTTTTCCTTCTGGATCTCTCCATCATACGGAACCCCCATATCCCATTTCTGCCACCATGCCCCTGAACTCAAAGGCCGTCTACTCCAAACTCAATCCGGATTTCGTTCCGTTCAGCAGCCGGAGAAGTACTGTCCACAGTACTAATGGCATCGTTTCGTGTACCCAGCCACTAGCCGCTGCTGCAGGCCAAAGGATCCTCCGGGAAGGAGGAAATGCTGCTGTACGTTCGGGACAGCATCCACATCTCTCTGATCCGAATTGTGTACTGACAGGTTTGTCCCTGATCAGGATGCCGCCGTTGCAGTAGGTATGGGCTCTACGTGACCCCTGCTCCAAAAAGACCACACTGGGTTTCGAAAACAAAGCAAATACTAAATCTGAACGACGCACAGCCGCTGCTTTAAACATGACTGAGCCCGGTTCAACCGGCATCGGAGGAGACATGTTCTGTCTCTTTTACGATGCGAAAACAAAGAAAGTTCATTCATTGAATGGCTCTGGTCGATACCCTGCAAATGCGACACTTGAGACTGTCAGAAAAGACTTGAATGTTGGACCGAACGATACGGGCAGCATCCCCATGAGAAGCGTCCTGGCGGTGACAACCCCCGGTGCAGCTGCAGGATGGGTCGATACCGTCGAAAAATTTGGCAGCGGAAAGCTGTCTCTAGAGCAGATTCTCAGCCCGGCTATTGAACTAGGCGAGGAGGGATTTGCGGTATCCGAGCTCTCGTCCTTCTATGTAAGCCAATGCTGTCCACTCATCTTATTTCCTAGTATCGCCATTTCTCTAATAATTTCTCCTAGTGGCGTCAAAGTGAAGACCACATACGTGCGGCCTCTCCCAACGGCCACGAGATGCTTAAACCGGACCCCAAAGCTAAGGACGGATTCCGATCTCCTCTGCCCGGTGATATTATGAGGAACCCCACGCTAGCCCAAACCTTCCGGACTCTCGCAGCGGAGGGTAAGAAAGGATTCTACGAGGGGCGAGTTGCCCGAGAGATAGTCAATGTTGTCCAAAGTCTCGGAGGATACTTGGCCTTGGATGACCTGAAGTACCATGCCGAAGTCGGAAGCCAAGATACAGAGGCCATCTCTCTCAAATTTACCGGACAAGACATTGCCGACAAGCAGACTGTTGGTACAGATGACGAGACGAATCAAGGAGTGCAGATCTGGGAACACCCGCCTAATGGCCAGGGCATTGTGGCTCTCATGACACTGGGCATCCTAGAAGAACTCGAGCGCACTGGAAAAATCCCCAGGTTCACCGCAGACCAGCACAACTCCGCCGAGTACCTCCATGCAGTGATCGAGAGCTTGCGAATTGCCTTTGCTGACGCCTCCTGGTGGGTCACAGACCCCGACGTGGAGAAGGTTCCCTCGCAGGAGCTGATCTCACGGGAATACCTGGCTGAGCGTGCCAAACTGTTCAACCCTGACCGAGCAACTGATATCCTAGATCACGGCAGCCCTGCCCACAATCACTGCGACACAGTCTACTTCGCAGTCACCGATAAGGAAGGCAATGGCATCTCTTTCATCAACAGCAATTACGAAGGATTCGGCAGCGCCATTATCCCTAAGGGCTGCGGCTTCACGCTACAGAACCGTGGTGCCAACTTTTCTCTAACTCCAGGCCACCCTAACGCCTTGGCCCCCCGGAAGCGCCCCTACCACACCATCATTCCTGCCCTGATTACCAATGTATCTGACGGCTCCCTGCACTCGGTCTATGGTGTCATGGGTGGGTTCATGCAACCTCAGGGTCATGTACAGGTACTGCTTAACATGCTTGCTTTCGGCTATCATCCCCAAGCAGCCTTAGACTCTCCTCGCATCTGCATTGCCGCTGGATCCCCAGAGATTGGCAAGCCTCTTGACCGGAACGTGTATGTGGAAGAAGGGGTCAGCGAGGCAGCCGTTGAAGGACTGAAGAAACTAGGGCATAAGGTCCAGGTCTTGACTGGATGGAAGAGAGGCATGTTCGGTCGGGGTCAGATCATTCGTTGCCATTACGATGACGGAAAGCTGGTTTACAGTGCCGGAAGCGATCCTAGAGGGGACGGGATGGCTATCCCGGTGGTATGACCTAATATATGCTCTCATGGTGGCTTACTCTCCTTTTATCTTGGAAATCAACGAGGTCGATAATGCGTCACATATTCATATTCAGTGGACCAAATTGCAAATATAATCTTACAGATGCCCGACCAGTAAAAATTAACAAAGGACAAATATGAATATAACCCACGAAACGAAAGCTCAGCATTGAGGAAGTAGAAACAAAACACAGATAGTCGAACTTCAACTATAACAAAAAACACCGGCTCTTCTATGCTTCTGTATATCATGCAAATGCAACACCCATCGATGCAGAAGGCTGATATTGTCGAGGGTCAAAATCGAAACCGCAAAACAACATGAAAGTGAATAACCGGAAAATACAATGAACGTATCGTATGAAGTGGAATTTGAACTCGACAGGAAACCGAAGAGGAATAACACAATCAGTGGGCCACGATGGCCGACTTGAAGATGTTCTTCAACTTAGTGCCAGCACTTGGTGACGGCTCTCGCCGGTGACGATGATGACGATGGCGCCCTTCACCACTGTGACGGTGCCGACGACCTTCGGATGGATCATCCTTAGTCTTCGTTTGCTCATCCTCGGTCTTGCGCCGCGCTCTCCGCACCTCGCGACGCTTTTCTTCCTCATGGCGGGATTCGTGAGAGCGCTCGCTGGCACCTCTTCCTTCATTAGAGTGACGATGGCTGTGAGTGTGACTCGTAGATGACCTTCGACGCTCAATGACGTTGGCAGCTGCCTTGGCACCGTTGACTTTCAATAACGGCCCATTCGTCTCGGATTCACCGGTCGTCATGTACTTCAGGAACGCGCGGGGTTTGGGGGCCGGTGCCGATTCTCCCCCGTGTCTGGATGAAGAAGAGGCCCCTTCTTTAAGATCTTGATCTCGTTCACGACTGTCTGATTTCTCAGAGGCCCGATGACGGACTTTCACAGGGACGGCATCTTTATCTTTTGAAGATCGCCGCCTGGTCCGACCGTGCTCTTGACGCTCTCCAGCACGCTGTTCCTTGTCCTTCTCTCGTCGTCGCCTCTCCTCTTGGATTAGCTTTTCCTCGTGCTGTCGTTTGGCCTCTGCCAAGGCTTTGGCCCATCGGCTTGACAGGCCGCCGCGATCGCTCTTCTGTCGCTGCAATTTCAGAGTCCGCTGCTCATCTGAGTATACTTTCGAGTGGCGTCGTTCCCGTTCCGTGTCCGGAGACCGTCTCTTCCGCCTCCTAGAGCCGGAAGCCTGTGCTGGACCCTCCAATCCTGTTTCTTCGACGACTTGTGCCCGATGAAGGTCTTCTGGAAGAGGTTCAGCCGGTGCAAGTTCATCAGGTGCGACTTCTTCACGGTCAGCCTCTGCTGCTGGTGGCTGTGTTGGTGATTCTTCAGCAGGCGGGGGAACCCCCAGCTCTTGCTCAGATCCTGCGACAGGTTCCTCAGCAGGAATGGGGGTTTCTTCGGCCGGAGTAGGATCTTCTGGTGGAGAAGGCTCTTCGGCGACAGAGGCGGGTTCAACATGAACAAGTTCATTAGAAGCGGCACCCTCTTCGGCAGCAGGAGGAGTGTTAACAGCAGCAGCAGACTCCTCTTCAGTACGAGCAGCTGGTGCTTCAGCTATGGTCCGTTCAGCATCTGAAGCGGGATCTTCGGCAGGTGCAGGCATCTCGGGCGACGCAGACTGCTCAATCGCTGGAGGTTCGGCAAGAGGCTCATCAGCAGGAGGTTCATCAGCAGGAGGTTCATCAGCAGGAGGTTCATCAGCAGGAGGTTCATCAGCAGGAGGTTCATCAGCAGGAG